>NW_026442061.1:4880000-4890794 GCF_026898425.1 Galleria mellonella
GGTTAGGGTTAGGGTTAGGGTTAGGGTTAGGGTTAGGGTTAGGGTTAGGGTTAGGGTTAGGGTTAGGGTTAGGGTTAGGGTTAGGGTTAGGGTTAGGGTTTAGTTGGGTTTAGGTTTGGTCTTTAGGTTTGGGTTTCGGTTTGGGTTTGGGGTTGCGGTTGGTTTGGGGTTTGGGTTTGGGTTTGGGTTTGGGTTTGGGTTTGGGTTTGGGTTTGGGTTTGGGTTTGGGTTTGGGTTTGGGTTTGGGTTTGAGTTTGACACAGTTTGGGTTTGGGTTTGAGGTTGAGGTTTGGGTTTTGGGTTTGGGTTTAGGTTTGGGTTTGGGTTTGGGTTTGGGTTTGGGTTTGGGTTTGGGTTTGAGGTTTGTCGGCGGGTTTGGGTTTGGGTTTGGGTTTTGGTTTGGGTTTGGGTTTGGGTTTGGGTTTGGGTTTGGGTTTGGGTTTGGGTTTGGGTTTGGGTTTGGGTTTGGGTTTGGGTTTGGGTTTGGGTTTGGGTTTGGGTTTGGGTTTGGGTTTGGGTTTGGGTTTGGGTTTGGGTTTGGGTTTGGGTTTGGGTTTGGGTTTAGGTTAGGTTAGGTTTTTTTTTTTTTTTTTTTTTTTTTTTTTTTTTCCTATTTTCGTTGGTTCGCAGTGGTATGATATATTAACATATGCGGTAATGATCGCTAATTTCTTATCTATGTGTTTGCGCTGATGTCGACGGAAGGGAGAGCTTCCGCTATTAGATACGTGAGCTTCTCCCACCGTGGACGTTTGCTAATGAATATGACAAGGTTCCCACATAGGCCCCTGCGGCAGCGGGAATGGCAGACGCGATTTGATACGGCTATCCATACACCACATCCGCAGGATTACTCGAATGTCAATGGGGGAACAAGGTGAATTGATGATGATGAATGTGGTAATGATGAATTGACAGCTATATACACGGACGATGGAATGGAGGTGAGGCGAGTGTGATAAATGTACTAGTGGGAGGTGAAGACTTGTGAAGGTGAGGTGATATTAATTAATTAGTGGACGCAAGTAGTCTGTCATGATCTTAGTTGGCCGTTGAAAGCTTTAAGATTGGTGATAATGTGTTTAGCAAAAGTGTCGAATGAACTGATGGCCGATTCGTGTTTTAACAATTCTAATATGTTAAATGGGGGCAATCTCAGGTTGTTGCAAAGCAAGACATGATTTAGTCTCTTCGGGCTAAATCTGGGGCAGTGTTCTAGAAGATGTTCAAAAGTCTGCGTAGTGGAATCATCACAGAGACAAGCGTCGTCAGCGGCTATGTTGAAGCGATGCAAGTATTGCTTTGTATAGCCGTGTCCTGTTAATATTTGAGTAAGATGAAAGGAAGTTTTGACTAGCTGTCTAAATCTGGTAATGTCAGTTAATTTAGGGAGAAGAGAAATCGTATGACGACCTTGAGACGAGCTCTCATATCTTGCTTGCCAAATACGGTTGTGTTCAGCGCGGATATTATGCTTGACAAAAGACATGGGATAAGAAGCATAGGATAAAGAGGAGTGTGAAGCGGCAGCGTGTTTCGCCGCAGAGTCAGCCGCCTCGTTCCCGTCTACGCCTATATGTCCCTTGACCCACACGAAGCTAAACGAACCGGATGTGCGCGAATGGATTTGTGCATGAGTTTGTGAGACCAGAGGATGCGTATTGCTTCGATCTTGCAATGCGGCGAGGGCCGCTTGGGAGTCGGTTAATATGGTGATATGTGAATGTGGGTGGAACGAGTTAGCCCACGTGCAAGCTTTAAGGATGGCGAGAAGCTCGGCCTGGAAGACCGAGCAAGATCGATGGAGTTTAAACTTCTTAACAGCGATTTGCTTATTTTCAGAATATGCGACGAAAGCGGCCCCGGTGTCAGAATTCTCCAGCTTACTTCCATCTGTATAAATGGTGAGGGATGACTGTGAAGTGGTGAGAGAGGAATAAGGAAGCGAAGTGATGGAGACTCTGACAGCAGGGTGGAGTAACTTATGAGGCGGGGTGGGACGCTCAAGAGGCAAATCACTGTGTGCAGAAGATGCGTAGATCCTGTGAGTCGGGTTTGCTCAAGGTGATGGACTTCGAGAACTTTAAGGTCCAAGGGAGTGAGTTCTGCTAACGCGATCGCTGCAGTAGTGGACACAGTCCTAAACGCCCTAATAATTCGAATCGCAAATCCTCTCCTGCATACTCAACAGTCTCCTCTTGATACCTTTCTTAAGAGCCGCTTGCCCCCATACACCAGCAGCATAGGTGATAATCGGCTCGACGACATGCTGGTATATAGTTCTGACGTTTTCGGGGTGGGCTCCCCAGGTGGGACGACAGAAGAGACAGAGTCTGTTGAATATGCGCGTGGCTTTGTCGATGATGAGCCGTACATGCCTATTAAATGACAGTTTTTCATCCAGTGTGAGGTTAGGTTAGGTTAGGTTAGGTTAGGTTAGGTTAGGTTAGGTTGGGGTGCTGGGTCGGAAAACCTCCAAGAGTGCCCTGGCTCATTGTACGGTCACTTGTCCTGGTGCGGATACGTCCGGCGGGAACGGTGGCTGACAATGGCTGGGGCCTGGTGCATCCTGGGCAACGGCGGTAAGTGACTTCTCGCTGTAGAGATCTCACTTACCGACGGCTAATATTCCGACAGAGGTGGTGAGCGGCGAGCCCAAGTTATGGGGTTTGTCGTGTTTTCGTTGGGGGCGGGTTTTGTTCCGCGACTTCTCGTAGTGGGAGTGGTCGGCGGGCCCGGTGAGTGCTTCGTTGCGCAATCGGGCTGGTTTCAGTGCCACCGCCGAAAAACCGTAATCCCTCGCGAAGGTGTGGTCATGTTTCGCACCGGAGTGAGGGGACTTTGGAAGTTGGCTTAATCGCCTGGGCCGCGAGGAGTAAACCTCTATAAAAATCCTCTTGTGTAAGCTTCGGTGCCTGGCGATGCATAGTTCGTTGTGCGGTGCACGCTACCGGACATCATAAGTTCGGTTAGCGTGTTCTGTGCCGCGGGCGGGTCGGTGGAGTATCATCGGCCGCAAGGGCACCAACCTCGGGGTATCTGCCGCACCCCGTTGTATGTAGGCCGCACGCAGAAGCAGGGGGCTCCCCTGCGTGTGAAACCTTTCCCCCATACTCGTGGGAACAAGTATGGATATATCAAAAGCAAAACCCAAAATTGATGTCGTGTCCGAGAAGGACGGTGAGAAAGTAGTGCCTGAGAAGGGCGGAGAGAAGTTGGTGCCCGAGAAGGGCGTAGAAAGTAAGAAATCGGGGCTAGAACTCCTGAAAGAGTGTTCGGTGGTACTGGGCGAAGATGTTGGTCTCTTAGGTCGTCGTCGTACTCGCCATAGTCTGTTGAAAGCGGTTGCGGGCGAGATCGACTGCGGGTCTACGCGGTCGAGCTCGTGTGCAACCCCAACTGAGGAGATGGAAATGGAACCGTTGCCGTCTACGTCTGGTCTCCGCTCCTGGCGTAAAAGACACATTGCCGAGTCTGACACAGACTCTATAGTTGAGGATGAGGGCGATGTCCAGTCCGCCCGCAAAAGGTCCGGCAGCCCTAGAGTGGGGTCGAGAGCAAGTTCTCGCACAAGGAAGAAGGAGGAATGTCGGCGGCAGTTCGGCTACCGATTCTTTGAGGACGATATAACCGGAGCGGTCCCTGGGGCGGGTGCTACCAAGTCTGGATTGCCTCCAGCGACGGCCCTGGATTATCATGAGAGTGACTTCTTCTCCTCTGGGGATGAAGCGTCGGATATACAGTCGGAGTCGGATAGGCCGACGGCGTCTGGCGCCACTGCCACTGCCGCCGCCGAGAATAAGAATAAAGTGGCCGAGGAGGTAATCCGCAGGGCGAAGTGTCTCGTCCACCGGCAAGCGGATGCTCTCACCGATGTTGTGAAGAAGGCAGGGAACCTCAAAGGGACCACCATAAGGACCCTGAAAGAGGGTTTGGCCGGGATCACACAGGTTGTGGACACCTTGGAGGGGGATCTATTTCCGACGTCGGTCTCTCCACTGGTCTCAAAGAACCTGAGACTTGAGCAGGAAGTCGAGTACCTGCGTCGGCAGTTGGCCGAGGCTCGTGCTGCCAAGCCAGCTGCCAAGCCAGCGGCCAATGCCGGTATCTCGGCGGATGTTGTCCCTGTCGTAGGGAGTGAGGCGAGCGCGTTCCGCGCTCAAATAATGAGGGACGTCGGCGGAATCGTCCGCCAAATGGTAGGGACGCTTATGAAGGAGGTGAAAGAGATGATCTCTGCCCTCCCCTCCACTGAGAAGGTGTCGTCTGCGTCTGCGGTCTCCACGCAAACCTTGCCAGAGGCTGGAACAATGGCGTCAGATGTGCCCGACCCCCCTAGAGTCGGCGACCGGGGTTCTCTTCCCCAGTCAGAAACGGGTCGGGCCAAGAAAAAGAAGGCGAAGAAGACGCCCGTCACACCGGCGCCCTCTGGACAGCCCGAGTCGGTAGCAACAACATCCGCTCAGCCGCCTGTGCAGGCGACCGCGTCCTCCTGGGCGACGGTCGTAAAAGGAAAACGGGGCAAGACCGTCAGTGTTCCCGAAGGGCAGCCTGTGGCTGTCAACCCTCCGGTGACGAAAGCCGGTTCGGCCCCCTCGAAGAAGGCAAAGAAGACGAGCGCACCCTCGCCTTCTAAACTGAAACCGCCCCGCTCCGCGGCGGTTATTATTACGTTGGACCCGGAGGCGGAAAGGGAGGGTGTCGCGTATGCGAATGTCCTTGCGGAGGCCAAGAGAAGGATCGATCTCCGCGCATTGGGGATTGAAGATATGCGGTTTCGCACCGCGATCACCGGCGGTAAGGTTCTAGAGGTTCCAGGTGCTGATGGCGCGGAGAAGGCCGACGTTCTGGCGTCGAAGCTCCGGGAGTTCATCCCGGAGAATATGGCCAAAATCTCCAGGCCCGTAAAGTCCGCGGAGATGCGGATATCGGGCCTGGACGACAGTGTTACGTCGGAGGAAGTGGTCGCTGCGGTTGCCCGGGAGGGTGGCTGTCAGGTGGACCAAGTGCGAGTCGGAGAGGTTCGACGTACTAGATCTGGGGTGGGCACTTGCTGGGTTAAAGCTCCATTGCAAGCAGTTAAGAAGATGACGGTCGCCGGCCGAGTTCGTATAGGCTGGGTTTCGGCGAAAGCAGAGCTCCTGCGGCAGAGGCCGCTTCGGTGCTTCCGCTGCTTGGAGGAAGGACATGTGCGGGCATCCTGCAGTCATGAGCAGGACCGCAGCGGTCTATGTTACCGCTGCGGAAACGAAGGCCATAAGGCGGCGATGTGCGCGGTCGACCCAAAGTGCGCTGTGTGTTCAGCGCAGGGCCGGCCGTCGGACCATTGGGTGGGGTCCAAGGCCTGCACTCCTCCTAAGAAGCGTAAGAAGCAACCGGTGAAATTGCCGAACCCAGCAGGCCGGGTGAGTGTGGAGGGAGAGGAGATGGAAACGGGCAGGTAGTCCCGCCCTCCTCTCCGGCGATAATTACATCGCCACAGGGCCGGGGTGACGACTGCGGGGGCAGTCCCACCCCATACCAACATGGCCCTGGGAAGTCGCGCGCGCATCCCCGCGCGCTTCCCCTAGACGGGGGTGGGTATTCAACATCTCGTACCCGCCCCAAACTGAGTCGGGGCCCGCGAGCCGGTGCGGGCCAACGCCGTTGGGATCCCGGTGGACTACGCAAGGGAACCCGGGTCCCCAACATTAAGGCGCGGCGAGGGAATGCCATGTGGTTTTTAGCCGGTAGGAGTCCGGCAGTATTCACACCCTCCCCCGGGGGTGTGTCTCTGCATGAGGCATTTTCCACATGTAAAAAAAAAAAAAAAAAAAAAAAAAAAAAGGTTAGGTTAGGTTAGGTTAGGTTAGGTTGTTTTTTTTTTTTTTTTTTTTTTTTTTAAAACTTTGTTTTCTGTCGCTGTGTTTTAATGCGACAACCTTCTAGCCTGTAAATTTGATATCTGTGTATTTATAACAATGTTTTCTTTTTTTTTTTTTTTTTTTTTTTTTTTTTTTTTTTTTTTTTTTTTTTTTTTTTTTTTTTTTTTCCATATATATTTTTTTGTTTTGTGTATATATAAAATTTGATACTGCGATTTATTATATAAAACTGGAAATTGAGATTAATATCTATACCATGTATAACTGAAAACTGCGAATTATACATTTTTAAATTTAGTAGCTAAGATTTAATATTGAACATATATTGTTATTATTGTTGAACATATTATTCCACTATATAAGTTTATGTATATATAAAATTTGAGATTACAATTTATTATATAAAACTGGATATTGCGAATGATATCTATATATAACTGAAGAATTATGTTTATATAAAATTGAAAAGTACAAATTTAGTCTTGAACTATTTGCATAAACCTTGTAGACTTTATCGAATAATATTCAGTCACTATTTTACGCCATCTCGTTCGCTGCGAGTCTCAGTGAACTGCAAATTCTAAGTGTGTATCTTGTTTGCCTTTTTATTTATAATGTTTGCAATATATATTCTTTTAACATAGGTATTCTTTATGTATGTCTTAGTTTTATTTATGCTATTTAGATTTTCCTTTTCTTGGGCATTTGTTATCATGACTGTGTCAACTCCCTTAGCAGTAGAGGACAGCAGCTCTTGCTATGCCATCCCATTTCTGCCAGTCGGGGCAGTCTTGACTGTACGATGGATGCGGCTCAAGTTCTCTTTTCGCTTTTTGCAATTGCAACACTGGGGAGTCGAGTTCCTATTGGGGCATTCTCTAGTGTCATGTTCTAGGGCACAATAACCACATCTGGTCTGTTCTTTGCATTCAGCCGCCCTGTGATTGTAGCCCATGCATTTGTAGCATTGAATCAGAGGCGACTGATCTACTGCCGGTACTGATTGGAGGTCGATGTAGAGCTTTTGCCCCTGAATTATTTTCCAGATGGACGGTGAAACTTCCAGAATTACATTTTTGAATTCCTGGGTTCTACCTTTAGTCCTGCGTAGAACCCTGACCTGTAAGTTGGGAGGAAGGGATCCAAGCAAATGACGATTTTGACTAATGACCGCCTTCTCAATTTGTGAATCTGTAAGACTGTTTATGACTCCAACAAGCTTAATTTGTGGAAGTCTATCCTTCGTACTTCTGGCCGATATTTGTGTGCACTTTTGGCGTATCGCCTCTTGAAGTGCACTACGTTCCTCTTGGGATCCGCATGCCATGATCACCTTTTGATTTTTAATCTTTGTAACTCTATTAACACCGATGCCTAGATCAATGACGTTTACGTTTTGCTTGACTTGATTTATTACGTCCTCAGACGTTTTACTGGGGTCGGCCGATTCAATCAAGACCGCATAGTTCGGTTTGCTCAGAGCATCGGCATAGCTTCTAGGACGACTCGGTTTATTTCTATTGACCTGATTGCCTGGTTTGGTTTTTGTGACAGGTGCTGTAGTTGCTGTTGACGGATCGACTGGCTTCTTGGAATTTGGTCGCTCAGCATAGTCACTGATCGCCTTAGCATTTTCTTGAACTTTTGTTCGGACTTCTTCGATTTGCTCTTTGATTTCGATAATAGCAACCTCCGCATCGAGTGCAGTGCCTTGTTCATGCATCAAAGATATGACTTCCTCGTGCCTGGCTTCTCTCATATCTAAGATGGCAGTTTTCGCCGTGGAAATATCAGCTTTGATGGCTTCTAATTTTTCCTCAAGAATCCTATCTAATTCTTCTCTGGTGACGTGTGTTGTGGAACAGACGTTTTCCCGCTTACTCAGCTCCTCCCTTAGACTGCGAATCTCCTTCATAATGGGGTCGAGAGCTGCAGCTGTGAGTCCTGAGTTAAGGCCTGTCCGTCCACCTCCACCGTTTTTGTCCGATTTCTTTATATCTAAGAGGGCCTTGATTTCACTAAGCTCGCTGCGTACACACATGAGCTCCTGTTCGCGTGCAGCGGACTCTGCTTCCATTTCCTTTAAATAGCTGGCCATGAAGTTCCCGGCAAGCCGAGCAATTTGATTTGCTGAGTCAATGGCTTTGTTCCTCATATCGGCAGAGACGGATTTAGCCTGCTTTAGGGTGCTGACTATGTTCAATGCCAGAGTTTGCACTCGTTCAGGGCAGTCGGCCCCTTCTACTGTAACATTCGACTGAGTACGTTGGGAGAGAGGTAACGAAGTAACTAAAGAACTGTGATCGGGAGCGCTATCGAGGCAGCTACGGCTGGAGGGATCGGAGTCGGATATTGGTTTCCACATTGGGTGGAAGTCAGTAGACGAGGTGCCCGGAGCAGCTAGAGATGCCTGAGGGGACGCAGAGTCCGCTTTACGCGCCTCAGCTGACTTTGACGGCAAGTTAACGGGTCGCCTAACCGGTGACCGTGCTAGTAACATTTTCAAGTTTTAGGATAACTGGGGGAGAAACGGTGAGTAAGAAGTTGGCGGGGGGGCTGCTGAGAAGCAACACTATCGATTTCAGAACGAAAAAGAAAATAAAAATTTTTTGTGTCGAAATTTCCACCTTATAGAGTCAGAAAAAAAGGGCGGGTGGGCGGGCAAATTTTTCGCAAAAGTGCTCCGATGTGGACAAGTGTGGTGTCTATGCACTCGGGACGGAGCGCACAGCACTGGAAAAATACTAGAAAAATTCCAAAAGCGATAGGGGGGGAGAAAATTGGGGAGAACTAGTGAGATTTCGTGTAGGTAAAAAGTGAAAATTGAAGGGGTTGACGGGGGTAGGGGGGTGATAGGTAGATGAGGGACAACAGGGAACGAAAACTAACTAATTCAACGAGAAAAAACGACGCAGAAAGACAATTTTCTTAAGATTTTTTGCGATTTCTTTATAAAATTTAAACTACTTGCAACAGGGGGTAGAAAGGGGTGAGGGGTGCAGAAACGATTTTAAACTGTAGGGAGCAACGAAACAACAACTTTGACAACAAGAGACAGCGAGAAAACAGCGAAATTCCAGAAAAAATTTTTTAACTATGATATGGGTTAGGTTAGGTTAGGTTAGGTTAGGTTAGGTTAGGTTAGGTTAGGTTAGGTTAGGTTTTTTTTTTTTTTTTTTTTTTTTTTTTTTTTTTTTTTTCCTATTTTCGTTGGTTCGCAGTGGTATGATATATTAACATATGCGGTAATGATCGCTAATTTCTTATCTATGTGTTTGCGCTGATGTCGACGGAAGGGAGAGCTTCCGCTATTAGATACGTGAGCTTCTCCCACCGTGGACGTTTGCTAATGAATATGACAAGGTTCCCACATAGGCCGCTGCGGCAGCGGGAATGGCAGACGCGATTTGATACGGCTATCCATACACCACATCCGCAGGATTACTCGAATGTCAATGGGGGAACAAGGTGAATTGATGATGATGAATGTGGTAATGATGAATTGACAACTATATACACGGACAATGGAATGGAGGTGAGGCGAGTGTGATAAATGTACTAGTGGGAGTTGAAGACTTGTGAAGGTGAGGCGATATTAATTAATTAGTGGACGCAAGTAGTCTGTCATGATCTTAGTTGGCCGTTGAAAGCTTTAAGGTTGGTGATAATGTGTTTAGCAAAAGTGTCGAATGAACTGATGGCCGATTCGTGTTTTAACAATTCTAATATGTTAAATGGGGGCAATCTCAGGTTGTTGCAAAGCAAGACATGATTTAGTCTCTTCGGGCTAAATCTGGGGCAGTGTTCTAGAAGATGTTCAAAAGTCTGCGTAGTGGAATCATCACAGGGACAAGCGTCGTCAGCGGCTATGTTGAAGCGATGCAAGTATTGCTTTGTATAGCCATGTCCTGTTAATATTTGAGTAAGATGAAAGGAAGTTTTGACTAGCTGTCTAAATCTGGTAATGTCAGTTAATTTAGGGAGAAGAGAAATCGTATGACGACCTTGAGACGAGCTCTCATATCTTGCTTGCCAAATACGGTTGTGTTCAGCGCGGATATTATGCTTGACAAAAGACATGGGATAAGAAGCATAGGATAAAGAGGAGTGTGAAGCGGCAGCGTGTTTCGCCGCAGAGTCAGCCGCCTCGTTCCCGTCTACACCTATATGTCCCTTGACCCACACGAAGCTAAACGAACCGGATGTGCGCGAATGGATTTGTGCATGAGTTTGTGAGACCAGAGGATGCGTATTGCTTCGATCTTGCAATGCGGCGAGGGCCGCTTGGGAGTCGGTTAATATGGTGATATGTGAATGTGGGTGGAACGAGTTAGCCCACGTGCAAGCTTTAAGGATGGCGAGAAGCTCGGCCTGGAAGACCGAGCAAGATCGATGGAGTTTAAACTTCTTAACAGCGATTTGCTTATTTTCAGAATATGCGACGAAAGCGGCCCCGGTGTCAGAATTCTCCAGCTTACTTCCATCTGTATAAATGGTGAGGGATGACTGTGAAGTGGTGAGAGAGGAATAAGGAAGCGAAGTGATGGAGACTCTGACAGCAGGGTGGAGTAACTTATGAGGCGGGGTGGGACGCTCAAGAGGCAAATCACTGCGCAGAAGATGCGTAGATCCTGTGAGTCGGGTTTGCTCAAGGTGATGGACTTCGAGAACTTTAAGGTCCAAGGGAGTGAGTTCTGCTAACGCGATCGCTGCAGTAGTGGACACAGTCCTAAACGCCCTAATAATTCGAATCGCAAATCCTCGCTGCATACTCAACAGTCTCCTCTTGATACCTTTCTTAAGAGCCGCTTGCCCCCATACACCAGCAGCATAGGTGATGATCGGCTCGACGACATGCTGGTATATAGTTCTGACGTTTTCGGGGTGGGCTCCCCAGGTGGGACGACAGAAGAGACAGAGTCTGTTGAAT